>NC_037681.1:90830289-90850002 GCF_003255815.1 Theropithecus gelada
AGCCAAACTAACAAAAAAAAAAAAAAAAAAAAAAAAAAAAAAACATTATATATGCATATTTCTTTCTTAAAAATGCTTTCAATTTTGGAATAATTTTAGAAAATTTATTTCAGGCCGGGCGCGGTGGCTCAAGCCTGTAATCCCAGCACTTTGGGAGGCCGAGACAGGCGGATCATGAGGTCAGGAGATCGAGACCATCCTGGCTAACGCGGTGAAACCCTGTCTCTACTAAAAAATACAAAAAACTAGCTGGACGAGGTGGCGGGCGCCTGTACTCCCAGCTACTCGGGCGGCTGAGGCAGGAGAATGGCGTAAACCCGGGAGGCGGAGCTTGCAGTGAGCCGAGATTGCACCACTGCACTCCAGCCTGGGCGACAGAGCGAGACTCCGTCTCAAAAAAAGAAAAAAAAAAAAAAAAGAAAATTTATTTCAACACATTTATTACATTTTAGCTTTTTTAAAAAATTGAGACAGAGTCTCACTTTGTCACCCAGGCTGGAGTGCAGTGGCATGATCTTGGCTCACTGCAACCTCCGCCTCCCAGGTTCAAGCAATTCTCCTGCCTCAGCCTCCCGATTAGCTGGGACTACAGGCGTGTGCCAACACACCTGGCTAATTTTTGTATTTTCAGTAGAGATGGGGTTTCACCATGTTGGCCAGAGGCTGGTCTCGAACTCCTGACCTCAGATGATCCACCCGCCCTGGCCTCCCAAAGCTCTGGGATTACAGGCATGAGCCACCGTGCCCGGCTAAATTTTAGCTTTTATGGGAAAGCTAAAGACAGTACACAGACTTCCTACCTACCCTTCACACAGATTCCCCAAATGTTAACATCTCACATAACTGTGGGGCATTTGTCAAAAATAAGGTCTTAACATTGGTACACTATTAACTCTACTACAGGCTTTATTCAGATTTTACCAGTTGTCCACTAATGCTCCTTTTTATTTTATTTATTTATTTTTTGAAAGAGTCTTGCTCTGTCGCCCAGGCTGGAGTGCAGTGGTGTGATCTTGGCTCACTGCAACCTCCGCCTCCCAGGTTCAAGCAATTCTCCTGCCTCAGCCTTCTAAGTAGCTGGAATTACGGGCATCCACCACCAAGCCTGGTTAATTTTTTTGTATTTTCAGTTGAGACAGGATTTCGCCATGTTGGCCAGGCTGGTCTTGAACTCCTGACCTCAAGTGATCTGCCTGTCTCGGCCTCCCGAAGTGCTGGGATTACAGGCATGAGCCACCACGCCCGGCCTCAATCTCCCTTTTAAAAAAGAATAAACCTTTTAGAATAATTTTAGATCTTTTTTTTTTTTTTTTTTGAGATGGAGTCTCGCTGTGCTCCCAGGCTGGAGTGCAGTGGCGTGATCTCGGCTCACTGCAAGCTCCGCCTCCCGGGTTCGCGCCATTCTCCCACCTCAGCCTCCCAAGTAGCTGAGACTACAGGCGCCCGCCACCACGCCCGGCTAGTTTTTTGTATTTTTAGTGGAGACGGGGTTTCACCATGTTAGCCAGGATAGTCTCGATCTCCTGACCTCGTGATCCACCCGCCTCGGCCTCCCAAAGTGCTGGGATTACAGGCTTGAGCCACCGCGCCCGGCCAATTTTAGATCTTCAGAAAAGTGGCAGATAGAACACAGTTCCCAAACACCCCTCACCCAATTTCCCGATGTTAACATCATATATTAACATGGGACATTTGTCAAAACCAAAGAACCAACATTGCCACATTATTATTAACTAAACTCTAGACTTTGTCCCTTTTTTCTGTTTCTGGATCCAATCCAAGATACCGCATGTCTCCTTAGTCTCCTCGAGGCCATGAGTTTTTCTTTCTTTTTCCTAATCTTGATAGTTTTGAAGAGTCCAATATTTTATAAAATGTCCCTCAATTTGGGCTTGTCTGGTATCTCCCTTGCGTATTTGGAATCAGTATATTTTGATCTGATATTCTGACCCAGCAATTACACTAAGAATTTATTTTACAGATTCCCACGTGTGTGAAATGAGGGAAATTATAAGGCAACTCAATGAAGCATCTTTGTAGCAGCAAAATATAAGAAACAACCTGATGTCCCTCAAGAAGATACTGGTGGCCGGGCGCGGTGGCTCAAGCCTGTAATCCCAGCACTTTGGGAGGCCGAGGCGGGTGGATCACGAGGTCAGGAGATCGAGACCATCCTGGCTAACAAGGTGAAACCCCGTCTCTACTAAAAATACAAAAAACTAGCCGGGCGTGGTGGCGGGCGCCTGTAGTCCCAGCTACTCGGAGGCTGAGGCAGGAGAATGGCGTGAACCCGGGAGGCGGAGCTTGCAGTGAGCCGAGATCGCGCCACTGCACTCCAGCCTGGGCGACACAGCGAGACTCCGTCTCAAAAAAAAAAAAAAAAAAAAAAAAAGAAGATACTGGTGTAATTAATTATGGTATACCTATATAATGGAATACTTTCCAGAAAATAAAATATTTTTACAGCTATTTTTTAAAAAATGGCATGGCCTAGCACAGTAGCTCACGTCTGTAATCCCAGCACTTTGGGAGCCGAGGCGGGCAGATCACCCAAGGTCGGGAGTTCCCGACCAGCCTGACCAACATGGATAAACCCTGTCTCTACTAAAACTACAATATTAGCCGGGCGTGGAGGAGGGCGCCTGTAATCTCAGCTACTCCGGAGGCTGAGGCAGGAGGATCGCTTGAACCCGGGAGGCAGACGTTGCGATGAGCCAAGATTGTGCCATTGCACTCCAGCCTGGGCAACAGAGAGAAACTCCATCTCAAAAAAAAAAAAAAAAAAAATGGCCTGAGTAGCTGGATGTAGTGGCTCACGCCTGTAATCCCAGCACTTTGGGAGGCTGAGGCAGGAGGATCACAGAGCTCAGGAGTTCAAGACCAGCCTGGGCAACATAGTGAGACCCTGTCTCTTAAAAAAAAAAAAAAGATATAGTGTGGAGAGAAAAGTGCAGCACTTTGTAATATGCTATTCTTGGTTTTACTCTTCCTTTTAAAAGAAAAAAAAAAAAACGACCAGAGACACACATATGTAGCTATCTATACACACACACATTCAATGTCTGTTGCCTCAGAAGAAATGACATGGGATTTGGGAAATAGAAGTTAGGAGGAAGACTTACATTTCACTGTTTGGCAGTATTTGAATTTTTTTTTTTTTTTTTTTTTTTGAGAGGGAGTCTCGCTCTGCCGCCCAGGCTGGAGTGCAGTGGCCAGATCTCAGCTCACTGCAAGCTCCGCCTCCCGGGTTCACGCCATTCTCCTGCCTCAGCCTCCCGAGTAGCTGGGACTACAGGCGCCCGCCATCTCGCCCGGCTAGTTTTTTTGTATTTTTTAGTAGAGACGGGGTTTCACCGTGTTCGCCAGGATGGTCTTGATCTCCTGACCTCGTGATCCACCCGTCTCGGCCTCCCAAAGTGCTGGGATTACAGGCTTGAGCCACCGCGCCCGGCCGTATTTGAATTTTAAAACATGTACTAGTATTACTTCCTAGAGACTCTATATCGAAAGCATATACTAACAATTAACACAACTTGTAAAGAACTTGTATTTGAAACCTGAAAGATCTCCTGGGTAGTCTCTTCTCGGCAAGTTTACAAATCAGCCTCCTTGGCGGGAGTGTCAAAGGACTGGTGTTGGAAGCATTAACCCGCGGTGGGTTTCCATCCAACCACTACCCAGACCTAAATGTTTGGTGGATGCTGTTTCATGCTTGTGAGGCACAGTTAGGGGAAGAGAACGAATGATCATCACGGATAAATAATAAAACTAGCTGAGTACACTGCGTGTTAAACCCTTTCTATGCATTTACTCGTGTACTGCCCACACGACCCTGTGAGGTAGATACTATGTTACCCATCTTAGAGATGAGGAAACTGTTACTCAGATTTGACGGAAGTGTCACAGCCAGCAGGTAACTCACAAACGTGGGTTTGTAGTCTGCTGGATGGCTTGCCAAACCACAACTGGGAGGCTGGGGCACATCAGCCCTGAACGGCCTCGGAACAGCGGAGGAAGGCCGTCGGGGCCCTGCAGTCACGGAGCGGCCGCCCGACCTCCTGGACGCTCACCTCACGGCCGGCTTCCGGGATGGGCCTGCGGCGACACACACATATCCCCTGGGACCTGCTTCCCGGCATCCTCCCCGCGCGAGCGCTCACTTCCGGTCCCAAGTAGGCCCAGGCAGAAGCATCACCTCGCCGGCAGCTGCTCCTTGGACTTGCTCTCCGCTGGGAACCCCAGCTCTACACCCCTGCCCACCGCAGCCCCGGTCCTCTCTCCAACACGACCCCCTTACCTGCCCTGCGCCCCCCCACGAGTCCCGGGGCACTTCGCTGACGACCGCCCTCACCTCTTCTCTCTTCGCCTGCCGCGGCCTTTTACAAACGGGGCCAAATTGTTCTCTGTAACGACAATCGTTATTGGTCAGAGCCGCCCACGAGCGGCAAGTAGCCGCCCACCTGAGCTCGCGTTGTCTTATGGGAGTTGTAGTTTTCTCCTTCGGAGACCGCTGAGACTCTAGGGGAATGCGGTGGTAGAACCTACGCCGACCTAGCGGCTGTAAAACTCAGGCTCTGCCTTGGGGCTCGAGTGATTCTGGCAGATCTTACTGCTGACACAGTTCCAGTGCTGGTCTTGACTCTTTCTGGCCTGAGAGAGTCCTATTTCTGAATAGACTTTCGCTGATAATCGATGCGAAAATGGCCTGAGTTGCCGGACGTGGTGGCTCACGCTTGTAATCCCAGCACTTTGGGAAGCCTGGGAGACAGAGCAGGATTCTGTCTCAAAGAAGAAGAAGAAAAAAAAAAGTAAATAGTCATCAGTACTTTAGTTTAGTGGGCAGGACAGGTTTTAAATAAACGACTACATGTATAATTAAATAGAATTAAAAATTATGACAAATGCTATAAAGGAGAAGTATAAGATGGAGTGAGAAGTTAGTGATTTAGATTGTGGGGTGAAGAAAGGAAAGCCTCTTAGAGGAAGTGACTTAAGTGGAGACTTGAAAGCACAAAATAGGGAAAAACTGTTCTTGTGCAAGACCCTGAGAAGGGAGTCTCTCAGCTCCCAATTCACCTTTTTTTGTGAAACATTTTTCCTTTGTTGGCTCAGTGTTAGGCTTTGTCAGTAGAGGGCACTTGGGGAACAATGCAGTGATAGTGGAAAGAAGGCACTTCCTTCATGGGCTCTGGTTCTCTTCTCATACTCAGTGTGGGAGCCAATGGATCAGTGTACAGAAGCCCTAGCAGCGCTCACCTCAGTGGTCCCCAGGACCTGCCCCAGCTGCCCCTCATGTGTCCCACCTGCAGCTGCCTCCAAGGCAGCTTTGGCTGCACCACCCCGCAACTGTCTCTAGAATCGACAGAAAAAATGTACAGGACACTCCATTACATTTGAATTTGAGCTAAACTATTTATTTATTTATTTTAGTATAAGTGTGTCCCATGCAACATTTGGCATTGTATTTTTTATTTTTTTATTTTTTGAGACAGGGTCTCGCTCTGTTGCCCAGGCTGGAGTGCAGTGGCATGATCATGGCTCACTGCAGCCTCAACTCCCTGGGGTCAAATCATCTTCCTACCTCAGCCTCCCAAGTAGCTGGGACTACAGGTGCATGCCACCATGCTTGGCTAATTTATTTATTTTAATTTTTTATGTTGTAGAGATGGAGTCTCACTGTGTTGCTCAGGTTGGTCTCTTGAACTCCTAGGTTCAAGCGATCCTACCACCTTGGCCTCCCAGTGTGCTCAGATTATAGGTGTGAGCCACCACACCCAGCCAAACCAAACTCTAAAAGACCCTAATTAACTGATGAGTGATAGCCGCAGGAAGAATCCAAAACATTACCCTCCTAAGTATTCAATTTATCTTTGCAATATAACTAAAGACTTTGCCTTAAATGGTAGTTAACCTACCTGTATTTGAAAACCTCTTCAAAGACCACTTATTTACTCTGGAATTCAGAAAGGTGCAAAGTCCCTACTTTTTAACCCTTGTATTATTTGTATTGCAACAAATCAGGTGAGAAAGCACTGAAGCCATAGAAATCAGAACTTCTTTCGGTAATTTTCAAAGGCATCTTGAGATTAATGGAAGTACTTACTTAAGGGCACTTGACTACTTTTTGAGAAACCTATCTAAAGATGTTTCATCTTTTTCAAGTAGCAGTTTCCTGCAAGCATAGGAAGGAAAGCTGTGGACTACTCTGTTTCTTCCAAAGCAAAGTCCATTTCTTGAGCTGCCATCATCAGTACTAGAAGCTTCTATCTGTTATGCAAAATTTATATGCCATTTATTTCTGTATTTTCATCTTTTGATCCCTTACCAAATTGTCTCATATAAAAAACAACTTGGCTGGGGGCGGTGGCTCACATCTGTAATCCCAGCATGTTGGGAGGGTGAGGCAGGATTGCTTGAACCCAGGAGTTTGAAACCAGCTTGGGCCTTTTTTAGAGACCCTGTCTCAAAAAAAAAAAAAAAAAAAATTAAACAACAACAACAAAAAAACTCAGACCAAAACTGAGCATAAGATAGAATGCACAAAATCAAATTTTATTTTTTTTCTCAACTTTTATTTTAGATTGGGTGTACATATGCAGCTTTGTTACCTGGTATATTGCACATTGCTGAGGTTTGGGGTATGAATGATTCCATCATCCAGGTACTGAGCATAGTACCTAATGGTTAGTCTCTCAACCTTCCCCCCAGTAGTTCCCAGTTTCTATTGTTGCCGTTATTATTTCCATGAGTACCCAATGTTTCGCTCCCACTTATAAATGAGAACATGGAGTGTTTGGTTTTCTGTTCCTACATTAATTCACTTCAGATAGTGACCTCCAGCTTCATCCATGTTGCTGCAAAGGACATGATTTCATTCTTTTTTATGGCTGCATAGTATTCCATGGTATATATATATGCAAGGAAAATGGCTGCAGGGCAGTCAAGAGTAGGCTGAGGTAAACATCTGGTGCAGCATGACACAGCGGGATTGGAGTGCAGGTGCACAATCCTGTGCATTATATAATCACAGTTATGTAACCATGTTATAAGTGAGCTCATCACCTGGCTCTGAGGTGCATAAATGTATCATTGACACTGTGAGAGGGGGCACATAATAAAGCCATGTCCCACCTGCCTCCGGACCCCCAAGTGTTCTTTCAACTACTTGCCACCCGTCCACCAACTCCCCTCGAACCCCAGCTCGGGTTGGACCCTGACAATTGGTGTAACTGGCAGGATACTGAAGTGAGTGAGTTCTCAGCACCTGACGATCCCTGGTTGGCCATGTGGCTCCAACATGGGTTGTGGTACCTAGCGGCAGCTGTGTTCCTCAGATGGGCCCTGGTAGAAACAGGGGCGGAGGTGGACATGTCCCCCGGGAGCATGGAGAAGGCGCTGAAGCACCTGGAAGCACACAGCACCAAGAAGGAGCGTGCCTTTGCCGGCAGAGTTGGATGGGCATTTTTGACTATGCTGTGGAAAGTGCATGCCCAGTCCCCGTGGGATGCAGCACAGGTAAGGAACCTCCAGGTGCTAGCTGAGTGCCTGGAGGCCCAGATACACAGCTTGGAACAAGAATTGGGAACTGCCATAAGTGCAGGCTTGAGCCTGCCTTCCCGGCCAGAAACTCCCATTCGATCTGATACCGAGGAGGAAGAACCCCTGCTGCAGGCTGACCCTGTGGTCTGCGAGAAAATAGAGCATGAACAGCCACTTGGGCCCCAAGGGCGGGCTCAGGGACCCCCTACCGTGGTGGAGCACACTTCATATAGTGCCTACACCCCCACTGAGTTGCAGGAGTTAGGCAAGTAGCAGGAGCCCCTGCCTGCCTAGATGCTCCGCCTCTGAGACAAAGGAGCTGACAGTATTTCCAGTTCCACTGCTGAGATGGAAAAGTTGGCTTCTGTCACAGCTCACCCCTCCCTCTGTCAGTGGTTGCAGGTGAGCAGGCAGTTGGCACACGGGAAAGCTGACCGCATCCTGATTGAATGGCTGATGGCAGCCATATGGACAGGGTGGAACGATGCCAGAGAAATATCAAAAACTGTGAGTAAATGGCAATCACATGCAGAGCTGGTGGAGGTAATTCGGAAGATGGGTATGTGGCAGGCTATGTTTGATTTGAATACCCAAAGGGCCAGATGATGAATGCTTTACCTCCCACATGAGGGACCTTGTGTTGGGCTCTGCATCCCTGAGTGGTTTTAGCTCTCTGGCTGTTGTCCTTCTCTGTACATGGGGCATAAGGTGACCACCATACCTAAGGTGATACTGCCATGGCAGCTCTTGGGGAAGCAGAAAGCCAGCAGTGTGAGCAGGGAGTCTGTGCCATAAAGAAGGGGAAGGTATCCCTCCCATAGGGAGCCACCCCACAGGACAAAAAGTGACCCCAGCGGGTGACCCCAGGCAGATGTGAATTGATTTGTTATTGGCTGGGGTTGCCTGAGACAAAATTGACAGGCAACCCAATGAAGTGCTGTTAACTTTGTGGAAGCAATTGTCCCTGGAGCAGCAATTCTGGAAAATGCCCAAGAGGGGGCAGGATGATGCTGCTCGACCCAGTCCTGCCGGACACTCCAGCTCAAAGATTACTTGAAGATGGATGGAGGAATAAAGCTTTTTGTGTTTGATTGGGGAACTGGCCAAGGTGCCTGGCTTGGCAGGACACCAGAGATTGGAGGCCACATGTGGAATTGGCAATCCACTGGTACCCCACCGATGTACGGAAGGTGTTGGTGCTGGTAGATACTGGCACAAATTGTAGCCTCATCTATGGGAACCGGGATAAGTGTTTAGGCAAGGCTGCATACATAGGTGGTTACGGAGGCCAGTCAGTGAAAATAAAACCTGTATCTTTGCACCTCGGCATTGGCTGCTTGGCTCCCTGTTTATACACTGTGTATATGTCTCCCATACTGGAATACACTCTGGGGATGGATATTTTGCACGGTCTTAACTTACACACCACAGCCAGAGAATTCAGACTCCGAGTACATGTAGGAAAGCCGGTACTATTGGGACATACGCATCACCTGCCCAGGTTCTGCCACAACCCCGACAGGTTACCTCCACTTGTCAATACTGCTTGCCAGGAGGGCATACGGAGATAAACAAGACTATTAAGAAGCTAGAGGAGGGCCAGGCGTGGTGGTTCATGCCTGTAATCCCAGCACTTTGGGAGGCCAAGGCGGGCGGATCACGAAGTCAGGAGATTGAGACCATCCTGGCTAACACGGTACAACCCCGTCTCTACTAAAAATACAAAAAATTAGCCAGGCGTGGTGGGAGGCGCCTGCAGTCCCAGTTACTCGGGAGCTTGAGGCAGGAGAATAGCGTGAACCCAGGAGGCGGAGCTTGCAGTGAGCCGAGATCGCACCACTGCACTCCAGCCTGGGCGACAGAGCTAGGCTCTGTCTCAAAAAAAAAAAAAAAAAAAAAAAAAAAAAAAAAAAAAGCTACAGGAGGTGCAGATAGTGCATGGCACCCACAGCCCCTACAGTTCTCTGGTATGGCCAGTCAGAAGGCCTGTTGGGACGTGGCAGATGACAGTGGACTATCAAGAGCTAAATAAAGTAACACCCCCTTTACATGCAGCTGTCCTGTCAATCACGGATTTGACAGACCACCTGACAATGGAATTGGGACAGTAGCATTATGCAGTAGACTTGGCTAATGCATTCTTTTCAAATGATATTGCTCCAGAGAGCCAGGAACAGTTTGGTTTCACATGGGAAGGGCAACAATGGACTTTCACAGTGTTGCCACAGGGCTATGTGCATAGTTCTACCATGTGTCATGGTCTCATTGCTATGGATTTAGCCACCTGGAAATGTCCAAAGGGGATCCGCCTACTCCATTACATTGATATTATGTTAACCTCTGATTCTCTTGCAGATTTAGAAGTGGTGGTGCCCCTCTTGCAACATTTGGCAGCATGAGGTTGGGCTGTCAATTAAACCAAGGTCCAAGGACCTGGACTGTCTGCCAAATCCTTGGGAGTTATCTGGTCGGGTAAGACAAAAGCCATACCAGAGGTCGTCATAGACAAAGTTCAGGCATATCCCAGCCCACTATGGTGAGGCAGCTGCAGACCTTTGTGGGCCTCCTGGTTGGCGGGCGTTCATGCCCCATTTGGCTCAAATGACAAAACTGTTGTACTGGTCGATGTAAAAGGGGGCTACCTGGGATTGGGATGATAAGGCTAAGACAGCCCTTCTGGCAGCCATGGGGGCTATTCAATGAGAACAGACCCTACAAGTGATTGACTAGGGGCGCCATTTAAACTTCCTGCCTTGGCCTTCTTTTTTTTTTTTTTTTTTTGAGACGGAGTCTCGCTCTGTCGCCCGGGCTGGAGTGCAGTGGCCGGATCTCAGCTCACTGCAAGCTCCGCCTCCCGGGTTCCCGCCATTCTCCTGCCTCAGCCTCCCGAGTAGCTGGGACTACAGGCGCCCGCCACCTCGCCCGGCTAATTTTTTTTTTATTTTTTAGTAGAGACGGGGTTTCACCGTGTTAGCTAGGATGGTCTCGATCTCCTGACCTCGTGATCCGCCCGTCTCGGCCTCCCAAAGTGCTGGGATTACAGGCTTGAGCCACCGCGCCCGGCCTCCTTGGCCTTCTAAAGTATGGGAGTTACAGGCCTGAGCCACTGCACCTGGCTGATGTTGAGAATCTAAGGCTAATATTAATTTCAATCCTTTTCTGTTTGGTAACTTTTAGAATATTGTCTGGTGTCCTAAAATTTCATGGTGGTATAACTTTGTATGGGTCTTTTTATTATTGTGCTAACTCAGTAATAGCCATTTTCCAGTCTTGAAGCTCATCATTTTCTTATATTTTAAAATAAACTCTAGGCCGGGTGTGGTGGCTCATGCCTGTAATCCCAGCACTTTGGGAGGCCGAGGCGGGCGGATCACGAGGTCAGGAGATCGAGACCATCCTGGCTAACACAGTGAAACCCTGTCTCTACTAAAAATACGAAAAAAAAAAAAAAAAATCAGCTGGGCGTGGTGGCAGGCACCTGCAGTCCCAGCTACTCGGGAGGCTGAGGCAGGGGAATGGCGTGAACCCGATGGGTGGAGCTTGCAGTGAACCGAGATTGTGCCACTACACTCCAGCCTGGGCGACAGAGCAAGACTGTCTCTCAAAAATAAATGAATAAATAAAAATAAAATAAAATAAAATAAATTCTAGGCCAGGAATGGTGACTCACACTTGTAATCCAGGCCCTTTGGGAAGCCAAGGCAGGCAAATCACCTGAAGTCAAGAGTTCTAGACCAGCCTGGCCAACGTGGTGAAAACCAGTCTCTATGAAAAATACAAAAATTAGTAGGGCGTGGTGGAAGGCACCTGTAGTCCCAACTACTCAGGAGGCTGAGGCAGGAGAATCGCTTGAACCCAGGAGGCAGAGGGTGCAGTGAACCGATATCGCGCCACTGCACTCCAGCCTGGGCAACAGAGCAAGAGCAAGACTCTGTCTCAAAAAAATAAATTCTACCCGCTCTATTTTCTCAGTTCTTTTCCTGGGATTCCTGTTGGTTGCTTATTAAACCTCCTGTATTGAGCCAACTTTATTTTTTCCCTTCACTTTTAATTTCTGTTCTAAAACTCTTGTCTTTTAATATTCTCACTGAATGCATTCATATTTTAAATTTCTTTTTCTGGTATTTTACTACTATCCTGCTCTAATTGTTTTTTTTTTGTTTGTTTGTTTTTTGAGGCTGGAGCGCAGTAGCACGATCTTTTTTTTTTTTTTTTTTTTTTTGGGAGGGGGTCTCTCGTTCTCCCCCGGGGGGGGGGCGGGGGCGGGTCCTCCCCCCCCTCCAGCCCCGCCCCCCCCCCGTTCCCCAAAAAAAAAAAAAAATCAGCCTCCCGAGCAGCTGGGACTACAGGCGCTCGCCACCTCGCCCGGCTAGTTTTTTTGTATTTTTTAGTAGAGACGGGGTTTCACCGTGTTAGCCAGGATGGTCTCGATCTCCTGACCTCGTGATCCACCCGTCTCGGCCTCCCAAAGTGCTGGGATTACAGGCTTGAGCCACCGCGCCCGGCCTTTTTTTTTTTTTTTTAAAAGGCAGAGTCTCGCTCTGTCGCCAGGATGGAGTGCAGTGGCGCAATCTCGGCTCACTGCAGCCTCTGCTTCCCGGGTTCAAGTGATTCTCCTGCCTCAGCCTCCCAAGTAGCGGGACTACAGGCGTGTGCCACCACGCCTGGCTAATTTTTGTTTTTTTGGTAGAGATGGGGTTTCACCGTGTTAGCCAGGATGGAAAATTTTTTTTTTCTTTTTTTTTTTTGAGACGGAGTCTCGCTCTGTCTCCCAGGCTGGTCTGCAGTGGCCGGATCTCAGCTCACTGCAAGCTCCGCCTCCTGGGTTTACGCCATTCTCCTGCCTCAGCCTCCCGAGTAGCTGGGACTACAGGCGCCCACCACCTCGCCTGGCTAGTTTTTTGTACTTTTTAGTAGAGATGGGGTTTCACCGTGTTAGCCAGGATGGTCTCGATCTCCTGACCTCATGATCCGCCCGTCTCGGCCTCCCAAAGTGCTGGGATTACAGGCTGGAGCCACTGTGCCCGGCGAAAATTTTTTTATATGGAAAGGAGTGCTTTATTTCTCATAAGTAAATGCCAGGCTGGGAAGTGTAGCCTCCAGCCAGAAGCCAGAAACAGGCACTTCCAAGCAATATGTCTTACCCATTTTGTAGATAATAGCAGTTTGACCTCATGTGCTGGTGACCCTGCACTGCTGTTAGGAGATCACTTCTTGGTTCTCTGAGAAATGTAAGAAGTGTGTTGGGGTTGGTATAGCTGGGTGTGGTGGCTCACACGTGTAATCCCTCCACTTTGGGCAGCTGAGGCAGGAGGATTGTTTGAGCCTATGAATTCAAGACCAGCCTGGGCAACGTAGGGAGACCCTGTCTCTACCAAAATAATTATCCCAGCTACTGGGCAGGTTGAGGCAAGGAGTTTCAAACTAGCAGACTGCAAGGTGGAGGACAGGGAAGGGTATTCCAGGCAGAGGAAACAAAGGCCTGAAGTCAAAGAGGGCACAGTCCATTCAGAAGTTGTAGTCATTTCAGGAAGATATGAATGAAGGATGTTTACATTATCCAGTTTTTGGTGATTATTATTTTGCTACTTCAGTAGTGTAGATTATTGAGATTTGACTATACTTGCTAGAGCACAGAAAGTTAAAGGCCTTATTTTATAGCAATAATTCTCTTTTAAGGCGAAGACATCAGAAATTATACTTAAGGTCTACAGATTTTTTTTTTTTTTCCTGAGACAGTATCTCGCTTTGTCACCCAGGTTGGAGTGCAGTGGCAAGATCTCGGCTCTCTGCCAGCTCCGCCTCCTGCGCTCATGCCATTCTCCTGCGTCAGCCTCCCGAGTAGCTGGGACTACAGGTGTCCACCACCACGCCTGGCTAATGTTTTGTATTTTTAGTAGAGACAAGGTTTCACTGCATTAGCTAGGATGGTCTCGATCTGACCTCGTGATCCACCCGCCTGGGCCTCCCAAAGTGCTGAGATTACAGGTGTGAGCCACCATGCCTGGCCATCTATCTAGAGCTTCTAAGGAGAAAATGTAAATTAAACCTAACTTTGAGTTAGCAAATGATGGATAACTCTCTGTCCCATAAAAGAAAGAAGGGGTAGGCCAAGCACTGTGGCTCACACCTGTAATCCCAGCACTTTGGGAGGCCAAAGTGGGCAGATCACCTGAGGTCAGGAGTTCAAGATCAGCCTGGCCAACATGGTGAAACCCCGTCTCTACTAAAAATACAAAGATTATCTGGGTGTGGTGGCACATGCCTGTAATCCGAGCTACTTAGGGGGCTGAGGCAGAACAATCCTTGAACCCGGAAGGCAGAGGTTGATCGTGCTATTGCACTCCAGCCTAGGCAAAAGAGTGAAACTCTGTCTCAAAAAAAAAAAAAGGGCAGGGCACAGTGCACAGTCTACTACTTCTTTCTCATCTAACTTTTGAATCTTACTGTGTTTTGCTTTGTTTCTGAGGAGGGGTATGTGTGGAAATTTAGGGTCTTTGTTAAGCTGGTTAGGAGATTTGAGTTAGGGAAGAGAGAAAGGAGTTCAAGAATGATTGCTACTTTATGCAGAACAACAACAAAAAAATACATTTAAATAACTTGTTTCTCTGATTCCACTTACTAAGCACAAGCAAGACTTAGGGATTTTGTCTCAGAGAGTTACTTCAACCAGACAAAGCATTTGTTCAACATTATTCACTGTGTAATATTTGTTGTGTCCCGATTAAGAGCATTGATTTTTGCTTTTTGCTTTTTGTATTTCTGAGACACGGATATAGCTGAATTAAATAGAAACCTTCTGTGTGTTCGTTGGGTAGTGCTGGGATTTTTTTTTTTTTTTTTTTGAGACGGAGTCTCGCTCTGTCGCCCAGGCTGGAGTGCAGTGGCCAGATCTCAGCTCACTGCAAGCTCCGCCTCCCGGGTTCACGCCATTCTCCTGCCTCAGGCTCCCGAGTAGCTGGGACTACAGGCGCCCGCCACCTCGCCCGGCTAGTTTTTTTTTTTTTTTGTATTTTTTAGTAGAGACGGGGTTGCACCATGTTAGCCAGGATGGTCTCGATCTCCTGACCTCGTGATCCACCTGTCTCGGCCTCCCAAAGTGCTGGGATTACAGGCGTGAGCCACCGTGCCCGGCCAGTGCTGGGATTTTTATGTGGATTAAAAGAGAAGAAAAGTGTTATGTGTGGAATAGGAAAGAACAAGCTTAGAAAATGTATGTAGAGTTAGTGGTCATTTCTCACCCATTTTTGTTCTTGATGTCTCAGTAGCATTTGACAGTCTGTTGCGCCCTAGCTTCACTTGTCTTCCAGGATGTCACTCGCTTGTTACTGTTCCTGCCTCACTGGTTCCTCCTTCTCAACTTTTTTTTTTCTTATTCTTCATCTCCTCAGCCTCCATTTATGGAGTACTCAGAGCAATCCTTGGATCCCTTCTCTGTCTACACTCTTTTCCTAGGTGCTCTCTTTCAAGACTTTATTTTATTTATTATTTTTTTTAGAGATGGAGTCTTGCTCTGTCACCCAGGCTGGAGTGCAGTGGCCGGATCTCAGCTCACTGCAAGCTCCTTCTCTCGGGTTCACGCCATTCTCCTGCCTCAGCCTCCTGAGTAGCTGGGACTACAGGCACCCGCCACTTCGCCCGGCTAGTTTTTTGTATTTTTTAGTAGAGATGGGGTTTCACCGTGTTAGCCGGGATGGTCTCGATCTCCTGACCTCGTGATCCGCCTGTCTCGGCCTCCCAAAGTGCTGGGATTACAGGCTTGAGCCACCGTGCCCGGCCGACTTTATTTTTTAGAGACAGGTTCTAACTCTGTTGCCCAGGCTGGAGTGCAGTGGTATGATCATAGTTGACTGTAGCCTTTGATTCCTGGTCTCAAGAAATCCTCCCACCCCTCCTCAGTCGCTAGTACTACAGGTACCTATCACCATGCCTGGCTAATTTATTATTTTTTTGTAGAGAGAGGGTCTCACTATGTTGTTCAGGCTGGACTTGATTAAGACTTTAAATGCCGTTATTCCCTGACAATTCGTGAGTTTACATTATTAGCTTGAATGTCTTTACCTGAACTCAAGACTTATATCCAACTATTCACTGGATATCTCCACTTGGGTGTCTAATAGTCTATTCAACTTATTAAAAAACTTGAGAACATCTCTTCTCAAATCTGCATTTCTGGAAGGTCCTCCCCATCTCAGAGTTGCTATTCATCTGTGTATTGAGTATATAGAGAGTCTCCCTTAACTCTTGTTTTTTCATTCTCCTCATCCATTTCACCAGCAGATCCTGTCAGCTTCACCTTAAAATATATCCAGTATTTAAACACTTCCCACCACCTGCCCTGCTGCCACTGGAATAGCTTTCTAAATGATCTTCCTCCTTTTGCTCTTTGTCCCCTAAATCTAATTTTAACAGTGACCAGAATAATTCTTTTAAGTGTGTATTAGATCAAGTCACTGCTTTGCTGAAAACTGTCACCTGGGTGCCCAGATTAAAATCCCACCTGGATTAAAAGGTAGTGTCCCTATCATGGTCTACAAGACCATATAGGATCCACACTACCATCTCCCAGTGCTCTGACTTCATACCACTTCCCCTTGTGCTATAGCCACACTGGTCTCCTTTGCAGTTGCTCCAGCATGCCATGCCTTGGGGCGTTTGTAGTTGTTTTTTCTGCCAGGAACATCATTTTTCCAGATGTCAGTATGGCCTTCTCCCTTATCTCCTTCAGGTTTCTGCTCAACTGTCATTTAATCAGTGAAATATACCTTAACTGCCTTATTTAAAATAAAAGCTATCTCTCTGCATTCTGCTTTCTCTGCTCGCCTTCCCTGTTTTACTTTTCTGCATAGTGCTTGCTATTTGACATACTGTTCATTCATTCATTGTTCATTATTTGGCAAGTACTTATTGAGTGCTGTCTGCTGCGTGCCAGGCATTGTGTTCTAGGGACTCTCTACCATAGTTTATTACATGTCACCACCCACTAGAATGTAAATTTCATGATGGTTAGGGTTTTGTTTTGCTCATTGCTATAGCCCCACTCCTAGAACAGTGCCTTTGACATAGGAGCTGAATGAATAATTTATTTAATTTTTTGTTTTTTGAGACAGAGTCTCGTTCTGTCCCCCAGGCGGGAGTGCAGTGGCGCGATCTCGGTTCACTGCCACTTCTACCTTCCAGGTTCAAGTGATTCTCCTGCCTCAGCCTCCTGAGTAGCTGGGATTACAGGCGTGTGCCACCACGCCTGGCTAATTTTTGTATTTTTAGTGGAGATGGGGTTTCACTGTGTTGGTCAGGCTGGTCTCAAACTCCTGATCTCGTGATCCGCCTACCTCGGCCTCCAAAAGTGCTGAGATTACAAGAGTGAGCCACCGCGCCCGGCTAATTTATTTAATTTTTATTTTTTATTTCTTGAGACAGAGTTTCACTCTTGTTGCCCAGGCTGGAGTGCAGTGGCGTCGTCTCAGCTCACTGCAACCTCTGCCTCCTGGCTTCAAGTGAGTCTCCTGCCTCAGCCTCCTGTGTAGCTGGGACAACAGGTGGACACCACCATGCCCAGCTAATATTTTGTATTTTTAGTAGTAGAGACGGGGTTTCATCACGTTGGCCAGGCTGGTCTCGAACTGCTGACCTTGGGTGATCTGCCCTCCTCGGCCTCCCCAAGTGCTGGGATTACAAGCGTGAGCCACTGTGCCCGGCCGACAGTTTCTTTTTAAAGTAAATACTATTTATCTCTGCTTTATTTTGGGAAAAAAAGAAGTTTTATAATAAGTGTATGCTTTTTTTTTCCAATGAGAGTAATAAAGGTTTTATTTTTAAAAACAAAGACTTTAGAATATTGCTTTTTATAGAGTAACATGTTTCTAATAAATATTTCCCTTTTTCTCCATCCAGTTACTTATCCTGTATTACATGAAGGAAATGAAACAAAAAGACTACAGCCCCACTCCCAGCTACTCCGTGAGGTGGTAGCTAGGTAAGAAAACAACCCTTTCCTTTTAGATGAAATTGGAACTTAGGAGGTAGTAATCTTTGAGAGAGGCTTAAAGGGATTGATAATGATGATAAAAAATAATAGTAATGGCCATTTTTGATGAACCAGGCACTGTGCTAAGCCCTTTATGTTGGTTGCCATCTTCTAACAACCATATGATTGTTGTACTATGAGAAGTAGAGCCAGTGTAGTGTAGGAGTAAGGAGCATAGACTTTGGAGTCGGACCTCTTGCTTTGACACCTAAGTTTTGCCAGTAACTGATTGTGTAGCCTTGAACAAGAAAACTATGCCTCATTTGTACAGATAGTCCCTGACTTACAGTGGTTCGACTTAAAATTTTCAACTTTACGATGGTGCAAAAGCCATATACGTTAATTAGAAACTGCACTTGAAATTCTGAATTTTGATCTTTTCCTGGCCTAGTGTCACATGGTATGATATATTCTCATGATGCTGGGCTGCAGCAACAAGCTGCAGCTCGCAGTCAGCCATGCAATCATGAAGGCAACCAACATTGCACACTGTACTGTTTTTAATAAATTACATGAGATATTCAGGTTTATAATAGGTATTGTATTAGATGATTTTGCCGAGCTAGAGGCTAATGAATATAAGTGTTCTGAGCATATTTAAGATAGACTTGGGTAAGCTATGATGTTTGGTAGGCTAAGTATATTAATTGTGTTTTTGACTTACGGTATTCGGGATGTAACTCATCATAAGTCAAGGAGCATCTGTATCTGTACAGTGAGGATAATGATAATACCTACCTCCTAAGATGGTGGTGACAGTTAAATGACATAAACTGTGTAAAGTGCTTAGCATAGTGCTTGGCACATAGAAAGTGCTTACCAAATGTCAGCTGTTATCATAAAAATTAAAATAGTTGTTATTCTCATTTAAAAGATGGATGAACAAAGGCTTAGAGAAATAAGGTAAATAAAGTAATTTGCCTAGGTCACACAGTATATAAATGATGGAACTAGTTTGCACCCAGGCAGTCAAACTCCAGAGCTTTTGCTATTAACCATTATGCTAGGCCGGGCGCGGTGGCTCACGCCTGTAATCCCAGCACTTTGGGAGGCCGAGGCGGGCGGATCACAAGGTCAGGAGATCGAGACCACGGTGAAACCCCGTCTCTACTAAAAATAGAAAAATACTAGCCGGGCGTGGTGGCGGCGCCTGTAGTCCCAGCTACTCGGGAGGCTGAGGCAGGAGAATGGCGTGAACCCGGGAGGCGGAGCTTGCAGTGAACCGAGATCCGGCCACCGCACTCCAGCCTGGGCAACAGAGCGAGACTCCGTCTCAAAAAAAAAAAACAAAAAAACAAAAAAACAAAAAAAAAAACAAAAAAAAACCCATTATGCTGCATCACCTTAGTAGGTTGAGAGGAAGACTGGGCAAAAACTGCATCTTGTCAAACTTGAGTGTAGGGGTAAAGGTCAGGCTTGAGTTCTGACTTACCTAACCTGCATTGTGATCTTAAGGATCTTATCAGTGTAGCATGTGCCTTGATTATTCTTTGAATTGATTCTTCCCTAGATCCAAAGACATGAATGATAGGTTAGTTATATTCTTCTGCTGAGGGTTTGGGTGTTTTCTGGGCCAGGAAATGGAGCTTAACTAACACCTGTGTCTCAGTGCTTTTTGGACCAGAAGTAAGAGCTTGTCCAGCCTCTCTTGCTATTATGCTTGTTTATTTTCTCACGTGACTGGTAATGATGAGTAGTAGAACAGCGTACACATTGAGAATTCTCTTTTTTTTTTTTCTTTGAGACGGAGTTTCGCTCTTGTTGCCCAGGCTGGAGTGCAATGGCGTGATACTGGCTCACCGCAACCTCCGCCTCCCAGGTTCAGGCAATTCTCCTGCCTCGCCGGGCGCGGTGGCTCACGCCTGTAATCCCAGCACTTTGGGAGGCCGAGACGGGTGGATCACGAGGTCAGGAGATCGAGACCATCCTGGCTAACACGGTGAAACCCCGCCTCTACTAAAAAATACAAAAAACTAGCCGGGCGAAGTGGCGGGCGCCTGTGGTCCCAGCTACTTGGGAGGCTGAGGCAGGAGAATGGCGTAAACCCGGGAGGCGGAGCTTGCAGTGAGCTGAGATCCGGCCACTGCACTCCAGCCTGGGCGACAGAGCCAGACTCAGTCTCAAAAAAAAAAAAAAAAAAAAAAAAA
>NC_037681.1:90879973-90891479 GCF_003255815.1 Theropithecus gelada
TTTTTTTGAGACGGAGTCTTGCTCTGTCACCCAGGCTGGAGTGCAGTGGCCGGATCTCAGCTCACTGCAAGCTCCTCCTCTCGGGTTCACGCCATACTCCTGCCTCAGCCTCCCGAGTAGCTGGGACTACAGGCACCCGCCACTTCGCCCGGCTAGTTTTTTGTATTTTTTAGTAGAGACGGGGTTTCACCGTGTTAGCCAGGATGGTGTCGATCTCCTGACCTCGTGATCCGCCCGTCTCGGCCTCCCAAAGTGCTGGGATTACAGGCTTGAGCCACCGCGCCCGGCCAGTAGCACGATCTTAGCTCACTGCAACCTCCGCCTCCTGGGTTCAAGTGATTCTCATGCCTCAGCCTCCTGAATAGCTGCGATTACAGGCACACGCCACCACACCTGGCTAATTTTTGTATTTTTAGTAGAGACAGGATTTCCCCATGTTGGCCAGGCTGGTCTTGGACTCCTGGCTTCAAGCGGGTGATCTACCCGCCTCAGCCTCCCAAAGTGCTGAGATAACAGGAGTGAGCCACAGTGCCCTGCCATTATTTTATTTATTTTTTTGAGACAGAGCCTCACTCTGTTGCCCAGGTTAGAATGCACTGGGATGATCTCTGCTCTTGGCACCCTCAGCCTCCTGAGTTAAAGTGATCCTTGTGCCTCAGCCTCTGAGTAGCTAGGATTACAGGAACGTGCCACCATGCCTAGATAATTTTTGTATTTTTAGTAGAAATGGAGTTTCGCCATGTTGACCAGGTTAGTCTCGAACTTCTGACCTCAGGTGATCTACCCACCTCGCTCTCCCAAAATGCTGGGATTACAGGTGTGAGCCACTGCACCCAGGCCCTAATTTTATTTTTTGTAGACATGAGGTCTTGCTATGTTGCCCAGAATGGTCTCAAACTCCTGGGCTCAAGCAATCCTCCCACCTTGGCCTCCCAAATTGTTGGGATTACAGGACCGAGTCACTGTGTCTTGCCTTCTAATTTCTTTTTGTTTGTTGGTTTGGTTTTTGAGACAGTCTCACTCTGTCTCCCAGACTGGAGTGCAGTGGCACAGTCTTGGCTCACTGCAACCGCTGCCTCCTAGGTTCGTGATTCTCCTGCCTCAGCCTCTTGAGTAGCTGCAATTACAGACTTGTGCCACCACGCACAGCAAATTTTGTATTTTGTTTGTTTGAGATGGAGTTTCGCTCTTGTTGCCTAGGCTGGAATGCAGTGGTGCGATCTTGGCTCCCTGCAACCTGCACCTCCTAGGTTCAAGTGATTCTCCTGCCTTAGCCTCCTGAGTAGCTGGGATTACAGACATATGCCACCATGCTTGGCTAATTCCTTTTTTTTTTTTTTGAGACGAAATCTCGCTCTGTCGCCCAGGCTGGAGTGCAGTGGCGGGATCACGGCTTACTGCAATCTCCTTCTCCTGGATTCAATGCCATTCTCCTGCCTCGGCCTCCCAAATAGCTGGGACTACAGGCGCCCGCCACCATGCCTGGCTAATATTTTACATTTTTAGTAGAGACGGGGTTTCACCGTGTTAGCCAGGATGGTCTCAATCTCCTGACATCGTGATCTGCCCACCTCAATTTTGTATTTTTAGTAGAGATGGGATTTCACCATGTTGGCCAGGCTGGTCTCAAACTCCTGACCTCAGGTGACCTGCCCACCTTGGCCTCCCAAAGTGCTAGGATTACAGGCGTGAGCCACTGTGCCCCACCTAGTTTTGTATTTTTAGTAGAGATGGGGTTTTACCATGTTGGCCAGGTTGGTCTTGAACTCCTGACCTCAGGTGATCCGCCCGCCTCAGCCACCCAAAGTGCTGCGATCACGTGCGTGAATCACCGAGCCCGGCCGTAATTTCTTGAGTACAGCATCTTCTCTTATCTGGGGATATTCCAGTTCCTGGAAATTTTCTGATTGAGAGTTGCTTTATGTTTGGAGCTACCTTTCACAATCAAAGTTTTCCTCAAATTTCTAGTGGTACTTTCCCATCCCTATGTAAAAGTGAAGCACTAAAAACCTGTCTGGAAGATTTGTGCACATTGGCAGGCCATTGACTGGCTGTAGAGGGAATGGTGGCCAGTTGGCGTTTTTGGTGGGTGCTCTTTTTTTTTTTTTTTTTTTTTTTTGAGACGGAGTCTTGCGCTGTGTCACCCAGGCTGGAGTGCAGTGGCGCGATCTCGGCTCACTGCAAGCTCCGCCTCCCAGGTTCACGCCATTCTCCTGCCTCAGCCTCCGAGTAGCTGGGACTACAGGCGCCCGCCACCACGCCCGGCTAGTTTTTTGTATTTTTAGTAGAGACGGGGTTTCACCATGTTAGCCAGGATGGTCTCGATCTCCTGACCTCGTGATCCACCCGCCTCGGCCTCCCAAAGTGCTGGGATTACAGGCTTGAGCCACCGCGCCCGGCCTGGTGGGTGCTCTTAAACGTCTGTAACTGTTGTCTCTCAAGAGTCACTTAGTTTTACCACAGAAGGATCCTCCAACATCCTGCCTGGTGGGCATGTCTGGCTTTTGGCATTCTAGAGCTCAACAAGGATAAATAGCAAAGGATCTCATTTATCCAGTATACAAAATTGTGCTTAATCTCTATTTTCTGAACACCATCACCTAGTAAAGAAGTTTGTTTTTTCCTTTTTAAAGTTGAATTTACTCTCTCAGTAACTTCACCCTCCAACTTTAGGAGCCATAGTGTAATTAATTACTGGTCAATCTTGGGAATATCTCATCTCTGAAGCTAGTGCTGCAAACAGCCATTTGACTGAGCAGACATTTCAAATAACTGTAAGACACTTAAGAAATGCTACCATTGGCCGGGCGCGGTGGCTCAAGCCTGTAATCCCAGCACTTTGGGAGGCCGAGACGGGCGGATCACATGGATCACGAGGTCACAAGATCAAGACCATCCTGGCTAACACGGTGAAACCCCATCTCTACTAAAAAATACAAAAAACTAGACGGGCGAGGTGGCGGGCGCCTGTGGTCCCAGCTACTCGGGGGACTGAGGCAGGAGAATGGTGTGAACCCCGAAGGCGGAGGCGGAGCTTGCAGTGAGCTGAGGTCCGGCCACTGCACTCCAGCCTGGGCGACAGAGCGAGACTCTGTCCCAAGAAAAAAAAAAAAAAAAGAAATGCTACCATTGACTGGGCGCTGTGGCTCACTCCTGTAATCCCAGCACTTTAGGAGGCTGAGGCAGGGGGAATCACCTGAGGTCAGGAGTTTGAGACCAGCCTATCCAACATGGCAAAACCCTATCTCTACTAAAAATACAAAAATTCGGCTGGGTGAGGTGGCACATACCTGTAGTCCTAGCTACTCAGGAGGCTGAGGCAAGACAATCACTTGAACCCAGGAGGCAGAGGCTGCAGTGAGCTGAGATTGTGCCACCACACTCCAGCCTGGGCAACAGAGAAATACTTTGTCTCAAAAAAAAAAAAAAAAAAAAAGGAGGGGGGGGTTATACAAGAAAAATAAAGTGAATTAATCCTGTTTTTTTTTTTTTTTTTAAAAAAAAAGCTGGGCACAGTGGCTCACACCTGTAATCCCAGCACTTTGGGAGGTCAAGGCGGGTGGATCACCTGAGGTCAGGAGCTCGAGACCAGCCTGGCCAATATGGTGAAACCCCGTCTCTGCTAAAATTACAAAAATTAACCAGGCATGGTGGCAGGCGCCTGTAATCCCAGCTACTCAGGAGGCTGAGGCAAGATAATGTCTTGAAGCCAGGAGGTGGAGGTTGCAGTGAGCCGAGATTGCGCCATTGCACTCCAGCCTAGGGGACGAGAGTGAGACATCATCTCAAAAAAAAAAAAAAAAAAAAAAAAAAAGAGTTAAAAAAATCCCACTACCATTGACACCTGTTGTTTTCCTGTTTGGCTAATACCTTAATTCATATTCTTATTCATATGAATTAATTCATACGAATTAAGGTCTCTAAATGAAGGTAGAAAAACCTATTCAATTGAGACACACACATTTTATTAAGGCTCTTAAATTGAAACTCATCATTTTGGATGTACATTCAAATTCTAAACACAACAGTCACAATGCAGTGACTGTAATAAAATATAATAACCTCCTATAAAGAAACAATTGGGGACTATCATTTTTGTGATTTAATAACACAGTGAAAATCCAGGAAGAATGAATTGAGTTCCTTCTAGGAGTTGTTTATCCCTATTCATGCTTAAGATTGATGATTTCGCTGGGCGCAGTGGCTCCGGCCTGTAATCCCAGCACTTCGGGAGGCTGAGATGGGCGGATCACAAGGTCAGGAGATTGAGACCATCCTGGCTAACACAGTGAAACCCCGTCTCTACTGAAAATGCAAAAAATTAGCCGGGCGTGGTGGTGGACGCCTGTAGTCCCAGGTACTCCAGAGGCTGAGGCAGGAGAACGGTGTGAACCTGGGAGGCGGAGCTTGCAGTGAGCCAACATGGCACCACTGCACTCCAGCCTGGGCGACAAAGTGACACTCCATCTCAAAAAAAAAACAAAAAACAAAAAAAAACAAAAAAGATTTCGTGAAATAAAGAACATTATTTAAGAGAGAAAAAAAGATTTTTTTTTTTTTTTTAAAAGAAATCATCACTCTCATTTGAAAGGTTTGCTTTCTTATTTCCTGTAAGTACATTTTGTTTTTCTAATTCAACTGTAACCTCAGGACCACTGTACAGCACTTAGTAAACCTGTCTTTGTACATGGACTCTAGTTCTTACCAACTGCCTTCTCAAATGGAATAGAACTATAACACACAAATAAAAGGAAGATGAGCAAGCACAAGGACAAACAGGAGGAAAATAAAGACTAGAATGTGAATCTCATTTTCAACAAGTATCAGCAAGGAAAATGAGACCCTGGTTTCATAATTAATTAAATCTGCAGAATGTCAATTCCGTTTGGTGTTAAACAGTAACCCAATGTAAACCACTGATTCTGGAATAAGACTTAAAAAAAATTAACAAATACCTGAGTGAATATAACAATATGGCTAGACCAAAATGAAAAAAAATCTCACACACAATAATCACTGCAAGAAGATCCCACAGGTTATAGAAAACATAAAGGAACTTTAATATCCAAACATTCAGGGTAAAGAATACTGGATTAATGACCCATTAAGTGTGAATCACTTCAGGTTCTTTACAGTACCAGAAAGTAAAATCTAAATTTTGCATATTGCAGAGAATGAAACCATTTAAAAAACTTTTAATTTCCTTACCTGATACTAATACCAGTATGATTTTTAGACTGAAAAACTAAGAGTAAGATTTAAACCAAAGATAGATAGGTGTTCCTGAAATGTGAATTTGTTCAGTAGTAACCTTTTTATCGCGAGTACTGATACCACTTTCTTCTCAAAAAGTAGTCAATGTACATTTTAAGATTTGTGCAATAAGCCAATATGCTGGCTAATAAAAACTGTTGTTACTGGAGATAGTCAAAATGAAAGAAAACTATTTAAATTATTTATGCCCAAATAATTTACCCTGCAGTCCATGAGATGTACAGGAAATAATTTTTTTTTAATAAGAGAAAAATGAGGGTCCTAAAATAGAAACATAAGCCAGAAGAAATCTAAAAATAGCTTCCTGATATTTTATTTTTTTAAATATTTCATTTAAGCTGCTTTTGGTTGCATGCCCTGATCTGTAGAAGTTAATAAGGAAATAAAATTTCCAAGTATTTAAAAAATTTACTCATCTTCCATAAAGCGACTTTTAATGTATCAACACTTAAAGATACACAGTGACTTAATGAAATAGCACAACTGCATAGAATTGAGCTCCAGAGAATTACACACTTGAGCTATCTTTCCTGGACTCTGGTTTACAAGGGTATTGGCTTAGAGACCAGCTTGGAGTCATTTGCCCCTACCTGGAAAATGCAGGCCAGGAAACTTAAGATTTTGCAGGCCTTTTCTGTTTCTCGGTAAAATGCAGGGAGCTCTCTGAAGGTCTTGAAAACCACTGACCATTCAAATATATATACTGGGACCTTTCCTCTCTGAGTCAAGGAAGAAGGAGGTTTGTGACCTTCACCAAAAACAAAATGAAACTTCCCACACAAGTTTTCTAAGAGACTCTGAAATACAATAGAAATTTCAAAACTAGAACAATGCCATCAAAGATTAAACCTCTTAATGCTTGGAGCCACTCCAAAATAATAAAATTGGGAACTCCAGGAAAACAGGTACCAAAAGAATCAAAATAATGATTGCACTGAGGATTCTTATTTGAAGGCTGTTTAAAGAGGTAGGATTTTAAGTTTTTTTTTTTTTGTTTATCTTTTGGCCTCTGAACATTTAAAAAATGCTTTGCCCAGCTGGTCCTTCAGGCAAAATTTGGAGGTCACAATGAACTCCAAGCCTGACACATAGATATTCTACAGTTTCACAGCTATCATTTGTACATGTTAAGTTGATTCACTCTTTTTGAGCAAATCTACCTATAAAACGGCAAATATATTCCTTTACATACAACTTTGTGTCTCAAAATTCTTGAAAAACAAGAGCAGATGACTTTGTATTCAAAGACTACCAAAGTATGTATTTGATTTTCACATGCAAACAACTTAAAACCTTATAAATTTCATGTAAACTCTGCATGATACCTTGAAGGAAATGACATACAAAGTTTGCTAACTGTGCAAAATATTAAATTGCTAAAACATTTTACATAATGAAATAATACATGTAAATGTTGAAGTTGACACATGAAATTAACATGGCATAAGAACTTATCACATTTCAGATATTTTCTTTAGTAACGAGTTTTTGTTTTTATAGTTCCTGGTACACAGCAAAGTTTATCACAGAAGATAAAAATTCTTTTAAACAAATCCAACAGGGAATTCTTGAGGCACCTTCTCATATAAAACACAAGATGAATGCAATTATCAATCCATCTGAGAAAAGTTTTCAATCTAAATGAACATCATTTTTTCCATTTAAGTATATTTTACAGAACTTTAATAAGGCAAGACAAATTTGTGAAAAAAGATGTAGATACAAAAATGACATAAACTAATAATTTATATTAAAAAACCACAAAGGGATAACAGTGGAGATGGGACAGCTCAAACAATGCCTTTTTTTTTAAACCTAAAACAGAATTGTGCACAAGCTGAAGATGACAGAGAACTTCTAGACTCTGCACAGTTTTTTTTTTTTTTTAACATCTTTATATTACATGTTTTAAATCATATCAGGAATGCAAACTATAACTGCACACTACTTTAGTGGAAAAAAGTTCAATATTGTGCAATTTTCTGCCTCTTAACAGTTAAAAAGTGGCAGCAATCCCTGCATTTGTGTTTGAAACAAGGATCTGAGAAACTTTATCAAAAAAGGTAATGAAGGCAAAAATTGGCAGACATCCAGCATCTTGTTTCTTTTTAAAACAATGTGGATGATAAGTAATTTCATGATTAAAAATGAATCTTTTAAATAAATACATTGTATCTGACATTTGCACTGACTGATTTGATAAATCTTTAAGTAAACAACGGCTTTACTACACTCCCTGTAGCCTCAAGCCACTGGCTTTAGATTCTGGAGTCCTTTTTCACTGGGTTTCATACCCTGCCACTCGATACCCAGAAGGCTGACTGGGCAACATGCTGCCATTTTGCCCTTGGGGCGGCTGCACTCCGTAATTTGGTCCCATCCATGGTGCAGAAGACTGTGTCTGACTGGTGGAGAATGTGAAAGAAGCAGAGGGGAGAGGAAATCCACTGATTAAAATAAAGTATTGGCAAGAACAAATAACAAATATGGGAAATGAGAAACATACTTTTTCTTAAACCCAAATAGAATAACTTACGCCAGGGAAAACGAAAGCTTCTACTAAAGTTTTTTTTTCTCTTAAAAACAAGCATCCCTGTTATGTTTTTTTGGACAGTTTACTTTTGTTAGAAATTAAAGCTAAGAAGGCCGGGCACGGTGGCTCAAGCCTGTAATCCCAGCACTTTGGGAGGCCGAGATGGGCGGATCACAAGGTCAGGAGATCGAGACCATCCTGGCTAACATGGTGAAACCCCGTCTCTACTAAAAAATACTAAAAAATACAAAAAACTAGCCAGGCGAAGTGGCGGGCGCCTGTAGTCCCAGCTACTCGGGAGGCTGAGGCAGGAGAATGGCGTAAACCCGGGAGGCGGAGCTTGCAGTGAGCTGAGATCCGGCCACTGCACTCCAGCCTGGGCGACAGAGCGAGACTCCGTCTCACAAAAAAAAAAAAAAAAAAAGAAATTAAAGCTAAGAAAATACCCTGAACTTATCAACATTCATCTCCCCTGAACACAGAAAAACTTAACCCCATTCTCGGAAAAGAAAACCGTCCATCTCATCTCTGTATCTTGGTTGAACATATTTGCTGAGGAAGCCACTACCTGAAAGAGTCAGGTAGGTTCCCCACAATGAAAAAAGAGCTAACATTATACTACTCAAAGAAGAAATCAAAACAATTATTAACAAATATAAGCTCATAAAAATTCATAACATTACAAGATTTTTTCTTTTTTTTTTCTTTTTTGAAACAGGTTTTCATTCTGTCACCTAGGCTGGAGTACAGTGATATGATCTCAGCTCACTGCAACCTGTATCTCCCCAGGCTCAAGCGATTCTCCCACCTCAGTCTCCTGAACAGCTGGGATTATAGGCACGCACCACCATGCCTGGCTAATTTTTTTTTGTACTTTTTGTAGAGACGAGATTTCGCCGTGTTGCCCAGGCTGATCTTAAACTCCTGGACTCAATCCACCTGCCCTGGCCTTCCAAAGTGCTAGGATTACAGGCATGAGCCACCGTGCCCAACCACAAAATTCCCACCACAAAATTCTTTTTTTTTGGAGACAGAGTCTTGCTCTGTTGCCCAGGCTGGAGTGCAGTGGCATGGTCTCAGCTCACTGCAACCTCCACCTCCCAGGTTGAAGTGATTCTCCTGCCTCAGCCTCCCAAATAGCTGGAACCTATTGGTAGTGTGCACCACTACACCTGGCTAATTTTTGTATTTTTAGCAGAGGTGGGGTTTCACCATGCTGGCCAGGCTGGTCTCAAACTCCTAGCCTCAAGTGATCTGCCTACTTCAGCCTCCCAAAATGCTGGAATTGCAGGCATGAACCACCACGCCCGGCCCACTACATTCCTTTTTAACCTCCCAAGTATTTTTATTTTCAGTGTGTTTTTCAGAAATGTAAGTAAAATAATGTAATTTAGGGTGTATAAGGAAGCTTGCAATATAACAATGCATGAAAAAACCCTTTGCACAGAAAAAAGCATAATGAATACAACAACTAGCATCAAAGTCAGTGTATATAAGAATGACTAAATGACCATTAGTCATGTGAAAACCTTAACAACTATTAAGCTCTTATTTTCTTACTAAAAAACAAGTTCTTTGAAGGCTATAGTTACGCTTTATGTAAGAGGCCCTATTATCTACTAATTCTTAAAATTTCTTCCTACTTAAAATATTTTTAGACATTTTCAAAGGTTAGTAAAGGAAGAGATCAGATATGCTTACTTAAATCCTTGCTGGTTCCATGCCTGACCATACATTCCATATGCAGGAACTTGCCAACCATTAGGCATATACTGGCCAATTTGTTGTGCATTTCCATACCACTGACCCCACTGGCCATAAGGTTGTGGATATCCAATTTGATTCTGCTATTAAATAAAATTTAGTATTACTTGAAGTTAACTGTAAATATACAATCCTAATATGTTGATACCACAAATTCTTAGCAAAAACACACAGGGCCATCATTACAATTAAAATGACAGGATAAACAAGAGTTGATGGCTAAAAAACAAAACAAAACAAAAAAAACTGAGGTTATACTGCTGTAACTCTACATGATACTCTGAATGGCATAGTTTTTGGAAGGCATCAGTTGATACCCTAGTAATAAATGTTAAACATAGTAGAATGTTTAAGTGTTTGGTATACTATCCACATGATTGTTTCCTTTAGATAGGGAAGATGTGATTAGTTATTTCTATATTCAGCTTACTTAAGAAACTTATATAGTTTAGGATTTGCTTACTCCTATCTCTGTGCTCCATTTACAGTTTCCTCATAGAAATCTTTGTGGAATCAAGTCTGAACCACTAAAGCTGCCTGGAAAAAAAAAAAAGGCAGCAAAATCTGGAAGAAAAATGCCAAGGCCCTAACTATATTTACAGCTTTATTTTTGTTTCAGTTGAGTCAAGCATGCTTGTGAGTTCTCCAAATAGTATGTGAATAAATCTACCAAGTATTAAAAAAAGATTTAATACCCTTTTAGGTTTCTCGGAGCATTTTAAAATCCACTGTATGAGCATGAGTCAACTGAGGCGGTCACATTCATCATGTCACCACTGCAATCCATGAAACACCATTCTGGAACTATAATACATGTAGGAAGAGCCCTTATATACTATCATTTTAGCTAGAAACTTATTAACAAGGATTATCAACAATCTTCACTTTAAAATAACATTATTAGCCCAACAATTACTTCTCAAAGTTAAGAACCCTCTCACCTGTTGCACGGGATTTATCATATCAAGAGTTTCTTTGCCCCAATAGCATTTCACAACATGACCTTCAATGGTAGTACCATTAACAGAAACAATTGCATGTGCTGCACTTTCATGGGAATTGAACCTATTGAAAACAATATTAAGAATCACCAATACAAATTCTTTTAAATATTTATGAATAAAACCAATTTTTAAAAACCAAGGTGAGTCTGAGGTAAAAGTTTGCATAACATGGTGTATTTTCTTTGCTATTTTTTTCAAAGATCTTGTAGTTCTGGGGAAACTTGTGTTAACTGAGAATGTTGTGTTTCACTGGCCTTGTGTTAGGGAGGGGACTATAAAATCACAGAGGCAAATATGCTAGATGCTAGAGAAATTTCAATTTTTTTTTTTTTTTTTTTTGAGATGGAGTCTGGCTCTGTTGCCCATGCTGGAGTGCAGTGATTGTGATCTCGGCTCACTGCAACCTCCACCTCCTGGGTTCAAATGATTCTCCTGCCTCAGCCTCCCGAATAGCTGTGATTACAGGCATGTGCCACCACGCCCGGCTAATTTTTGTATTTCTGTATTTTTAGTAGAGAAGGGGTTTCACTATGTTGGCCAGGCTGGTCTCAAACTCATGACGGTGATCCACCCGTCTCGGCCTCCCAAAGTGCTGGGAATACAGGCATGAGCCACCGCACCTGGCCGAAATTTCAACTTCTTTATAACCCAGGTAAATTTTTAAGAAAACAAGGTAGGCCGGGCGCGGTGGCTCAAGCCTGTAATCCCAGCACTTTGGGAGGCCGAGATGGGCGGATCACGAGGTCAGGAGATCGAGACCATCCTGGCTAACACGGTGAAACCCCGTCTCTACTAAGAAATACAAAAACTAGCCGGGCGAGGTGGCGGGCGCCTGTAGTCCCAGCTACTCGGGAGGCTGAGGCCGGAGAATGGCGTGAACCCGGGAGGCGGAGCTTGCAGTGAGCTGAGATCCGGCCACTGCACTCCGGCC